>NC_141685.1:243959291-243966791 GCF_964263255.1 Lissotriton vulgaris
AGACCAGATGCCCGAGGGGATCCTGGAGACCAGATGGCCGAGGGGATCCGGGAGACCAGATGGCCGAGGGGATCCCGGAGACCAGATGGCCGAGGGGATCCCAGAGACCAGATGGCCGGGCACGAAAGTCAAGCCAGCCTATGTCACTCTGTGCCCCAACGAAAAAGTGAGCTGGCGTCAGGGAAAGGGCGGGTTGGGGACCGGAGGCCCAGGGCCTAGCACCCGACCCGGGGCCCGGACGGGCCCCTGGACCCAGCCTGGGCTCTAATGCCCGGAGACGCAGGGGAAGCCTCCCCGGGCCCTCCGGACCCCGTCCCAGGCACCCTGCCACACAGCAGGACCAAGGACAGAGCCCGGGATGGGGAGGCCGCCCTCCCCGGGGCCCTCGGGGGCCCCGGCCGAAGCTCCTGAACTCAGTCCGGCAAGGGGAGGCTTCCCGGGCACAACGGAGCCCCGTCCCGGGGCTTTGGCAGTGTGGCATGTCGGTGGACGGCGCCCAGGGCCGTAGCACACAACCCGGGGCCCGGCCGGGCCCCTGGACCCAGCCGGGGCTCCCGGGCCCGGAGGCGCAGGGGAAGCCTCCCCGGGCCCTCCGGACCCCGTCCCGGGCACCCTGCCACGCAGCAGGACCAAGGACAGAGCCCGGGATGGGGAGGCCGCCCTCCCCGGGCCCTCGGGGGCCCCGGCCGAAGCTCCTGAACTCAGCCCGGCAAGGGGAGGCTTCCCGGCCACAACGGAGCCCCATCCCGGGGCTTTGGGAGTGTGGCATGTCGGTGGACGGCGCCCAGGGCCGTAGCACACGACCCGGGGCCCGGCCGGGCCCCTGGGCTCCCAAGCCCGGAGGCGCAGGGGAAGCCTCCCCGGGCCCTCCGGACCCCGTCCCGGGCACCCTGCCACGCAGCAGGACCAAGGACAGAGCCCGGTATGGGGAGGCCGCCCTCCCCGGGCCCTCGGGGGCCCCGGCCGAAGCTCCTGAACTCAGCCCGGCAAGGGGAGGCTTCCCGGGCACAACGGAGCCCCATCCCGGGGCTTTGGCAGTGTGGCATGTCGGTGGACGGCGCCCAGGGCCGTAGCACACGACCCGGGGCCCGGCCGGGCCCCTGGGCTCCCAAGCCCGGAGGCGCAGGGGAAGCCTTCCCGGGCCCTCCGGACCCCGTCCCGGGCACCCTGCCACGCAGCAGGACCAAGGACAGAGCCCGGGATGGGGAGGCCGCCCTCCCCGGGCCCTCAGGGGCCCCGGCCGGAGCTGCTGAACTCAGCCGATGGAGGGGAGGCTCCCCGGGCTCGAAGGAAACCACGTCCTGGTCCTTTGTCAGTGCGGCAGGCCGGGGGACCGGGCCCAGGGCCGGGGCACCCGACCCGGGGCCCGGCCGGGCCCCCGGACCCCATCCAGGGCTTCCTGCCACGCGGCAGACCCAGGGACGGATCCGGGGCTGGGCCGGCATCCTGGCATGTCCAGCTGACGGCTGAGGACCGCTAGGCCGAGGGGGGTCCCAGAATACCTTGTCCCTACCAATCCGGAGGAAAATTACCCCCATTTCTTGTAATCCGTGCACACGAGGTGACAGAGGGGACCCAGGGCGCAAAAGTGCCCGACCTCCTGGAGCCCTCGCTGGGACCTGGGAGGCGAGTGGCACCCCATCGGGACTTCCAGGGAAGTCCGGCCATCTGGTCACACCATAGGAAAGCTTCGCGGGCGACCAGATGGCCGAGGCGAGAGGGGCGACCAGATGGCCAGGAACGAAATGACGCCAATCTGTCTGCCCCGGGCCTGTAGGGCTCAGGAGCTGCGGGGCCCCTGGGCTCTGGGACTGCAGGGCTCGGGGACTGCAGGGCTCCACGGCTGCAGGGCTCCGGGGCTCCGGGGCTCCAGGGCTCCAGGGCTCCAGGGCTCCAGGGCTCCAGGGCTCCAGGGCTCGCGGGCTGCAGGTCTCCAGAGCAGCAGGGCTCTGGGGTTGCAGGGCCCGGGACCCATGGAGCCCGTCCCAGGACCCATGGAGCCCGTCCCAGGCTCTTCCCCACGCCGCGGGTCGGAGGAGGGAGCCCCGGATGCCTGGGAGGTGTTTTGTTCGGGGCACATCCCATCTGGTCCCCAGGAAGGGGACCGCCAGCACAGGCAGGCGGGCCCGGGTGCTGCCTGGCCCTGTCTCAGCATGGCCAGACCTCGCGGAGGCCTGCCTGAGCAAACTCGGAGGAAAAGGCCCATCGGCGATGGGGCTGAGAGGCAGGTGCGTACCCGGGCCCCTGGGGGCCCCGGCGGGCGGGCCCGGGTCCTGCCTTCCCCGGATTCAGAACCACCGGACCTATCGGAGGTCGGAATGTAGGAAAAAAACTCGGAGAAAAGGAACCATCGGGAAGGGGCTGAGAGGCAGGTGCGTTCCCGGGCCCCTGGGGGCCCCGGCGGGCTGGCCCGGGTGCTGCCTGGCCCCGTCTCAGCATGGCCAGACCTCGCGGAGGCCTGCCTGAGCAAACTCAGAGGAAAAGGCCCATCGGCAAGGGGGCTGAGCGGCAGGTACGTACCCGGGCCCCTGGGGGCCCCGGCGGGCATGCCCGGGTCCTGCCTTCCCCTGATTCAGAATCGCAAGACCACACGGAGGTCTGACTGACCCTCTCCCTACTAATCCGGAGGAAAATTACCCCCCTTTCTTGTAATCCGTGCACTCGAGGTGACAGAGGGGACCCAAGGCGCAAAAGTACCCGACCTCCTGGAGCCCTTGCTGGGATCCGGGAGGCAAATGGCACCTCATCGGGACTTCCAGGGAAGTTTGGCCATCTGGTCTCCCCCATCGGAAAGCATTGCGTGCGACCAGATGCCCGAGCGGTACCGTGCGACCAGATGGCCGGGATCGAAAGTGCTTCACACCCCGAGCCTTCGTGGTAGGGCTCCTGCCTGCCTTTCCTGCCTGCCTGCCTGCCTCCGTCCGCGGCGGACGGGAAAGACCATCCGCCATCCTAATTTACCCCAGGCTTAACGGGTCACCCTTAACATAGCCTTAACATAGCCAGGGACGATGGGGCCGATTATGATGGCGGACGGGAAAGACCGTCCGCGGTGGCAACGGACAGGAAAGACCATCTGCAGGGCGGACGCGAAAGTGAAGGCCCGTCCCAGGCACTCGGCCATGCAGTGGAGAAGTGTGGCTCAATGGTTAGCGAGTCAGACCCTGATGCAGAGGTCTAGCCCGGGACCAGGGTTCGATTCCCCGCCTCGGCGGGTCTTGGGCTCAATATCCCACGGAACTGATAATTTTCGCCTCGGTGCCTATTCCAATCATGGAGTCCCACTCACCAGCCTGGGAGGGGTGTCCTGCCTTCCCCTGATTCAGAATCACCAGACCACACGGAGGTCTGACTGACCCTCTCCCTAGTAATCCGGAGGAAAATTACCCTCTTTTCTTTTAATCCGTGCACATGAGGTGACAGAGGGGACCCAAGGCGCGAAAGTACCCGACCTCCTGGAGCCCTCGCTGGCATCGGGGAGGCAAATGGCACCTCATCGGGACTTCCAGGGAACCCCGGCCACCTGGTCGCCCCATTGGAAAGCATTGCGTGAGACCAGATGGCAGGGATCGAAAGTGCTTCCCACCCCGAGCCTTCGCGGTAGGGCTCCTGCCTGCCTGCCCACGCAAGGCAGGGCTCCGGGACCCCGGCTGGGCCTCAGGCGCGGGGTGGACCACCGGAGCTCTCAGGCACGGACGCCCGAAGGGAGGACTGCCCGGGACCCGCGGACCCCGTCCTGGGCACTCTGATCTGCCGCCGGCGCCGGGGATCGAACCGTGATTCCCCAGATGGGGATATCCCAAAAATCCGGCCTGGGAGGTGCTCGCCAGGACCAGGGTTGGAGACCCCTGACACAGACCTTCTGACACGGATCGGAGTCGAACCCAGCAGATTGCGCGTTGACTGCCCAGGGGTCTCCAACCCTGGTCCTGGCGAGCACCTACCATGCCGGATTTTTGGGATATCCCAATCTGGGGAATCACGGTTCGATCCCCGGCGCCGGCGGCAGAAAAGCCCAGCACCATGTGACTCTGGGAAATAGCTGACGCCGCGGCTGACTCCGAAATCTGGAGATCACGGTTCGATCCCCGGCGCCGGCGGCAGAAAAGCCCAGCACCATTTCACTCTGGGAAATAGCTGACGCCGCGGCTAGGGCGGCTGACTCCGGAATCTGGAGATCACGGTTCGATCCCCGGCGCCGGCGGCAAAAAAAGCCCAGCACCATTTCACTCTGGGGAATAGCTGACGCCGCGGCTAGGGCGGCTGACTCCGGAATCTGGAGATCACGGTTCGATCCCCGGCGCCGGCGGCAGAAAAGCCCAGCACCATTTCACTCTGGGCAATAGCTTGCTTAATCTTCCCGACGGCCCCTAGCGACCCTTACGGGTGACTGTGCGCTTTACAAATGTGGATTATTATTATTTGGGCCGATTCCGATCCGGTTCGTAAAAGCACATCCGCCCGAATCTGTACGCCCGGGGGGGGAGGACTGCCCGGGACCCGTGGAGCCCTTCCCGGGTAATTTGCCATGCCGTTGGCCTCCTGGAGATGGGTACCCCGGACGCGTCTGGGGGCGGTCTGCCCGGTGGGTGCCCCGGACACCTGGGGGAGGTCTGCCCGGGACCCGTGAAGCCCTTCCCGGGTACTTTGCCATGCCGTTGGCCTCCTGGAGATGGGTGCCCCGGACGCCCGGGGGAGGTCTGCCCGGGACCCGTGGAGCCCTTCCCGGGTACTTTGCATGCCGTTGGCCTCCTGGAGATGGGTGCCCCGGACGCCTGGGGGAGGTCTGCCCGGGACCCGTGGAGCCCTTCCCGGGTACTTTGCCATGCCGTTGGCCCCCTGGAGATGGGTGCCCCGGGGGAGGTCTGCCCGGTGGGTGCCCCGGACGCCCGGGGGAGGTCTGCCCGGGACCCGTTGAGCCCTTCCCGGGTATTTTGCCATGCCGTTGGCCTCCTGGAGAAGGGAGGTTTTTTCCCAGGCACATCTCATCTGGTCGTTCCCCTCGGGCAGAGAACTGCAAGAAGTGTCTGGGCATACCTTGTCCCTAGTAATCCGGAGGAAGGCTACCCCTCTTTCTTCGAATCCGTGCGCACCGAGTGACATAGGGGACCCAAGGCGCGAAGGTACCCGACCTCCTGGAGCCCTCGCTGGGATCCGGGAGGCAAATGGCACCTCATCGGGACTTCCAGGGAAGTTCGGCCATCTGGTCGCTTCCATAGGAAAGCATTGCGGGAGACCAGATGGCCGAGGCGATCCTGGAGACCAGATGGCCGAGGGGATCCGGGAGACCAGATGCCCGAGGGGATCCCGGAGACCAGATGGCCGAGGGGATCCCAGAGAACAGATGGCCGGGCACGAGAGTCAAGCCAGCCGGTGCCACTCTGTGCCCCGACGAAAAAGGGAGCTGGCGCCAGGGAACGGCAAGGTGGGGACCGGAGGCCCAGGGCCGTGGCACCCGACCTGGGGCCCGGACGGGCCCCTGGACCCAGCCTAGGCTTTGATGCACGGAGACGCAGGGGACGCCTTCCCAGGCCCTCCGGACCACCGTCCCGGGCACCCTGCCACGCAGCAGGACTAAGGACAGAGCCCGGGATGGGGAGGCCGCCCTCCCCGGGCCCTCGGGGGCCCCGGCCGAAGCTCCTGAACTCAGCCCAGCAAGGGGAGGCCTCCCGGGCACAGCGGAGCCCTGTCTCAGGCCTTTGGCAGTGTGGCAGGCCGAGGGACAGGGCCCAGGGCCGTAGCACCCAACCCGGGGCCCGGCCGGGGCCCCCCGGACCCCATCCAGGGCTTCCTGCCACGCGGCAGGCCCAGGGACGGATCCGGGGCTGGGGCGGCATCCTGGCATGTCCAGCTGCCGGCTGAGGACCGCTAGGCCGAGGGGGGGGTCCCAGAATACCTTGTCCCTACCAATCCGGAGGAAAATTACCCCCATTTCTTGTAATCTGAGCACACAAGGTGACAGAGGGGACCCAGGGCGCAAATGTGCCCGACCTCCTGGAGCCCTTGCTGGGGTCCGGGAGGCGAATGGCACTCCATCGGGACTTCCAGGGAAGGCCGGCCATCTGGTCGCACCCATAGGAAAGCATTGCGGGAGACCAGATGGCCGAGGCGATCCTGGAGACCAGATGGCCGGGACCGAAACGACGCCCAATATGCCTGCCCCGGGCCTGTAGGGCTCGGGGGCTCGGGGGCTGCAGGGCTCGACGGCTGCAGGGCTCCGGGGCTCCGGGGCTCCGGGGCTCCGGGGCTCCGGGGCTGCAGGGCTGCAGGGCTCCGGGGCTACTGGGCTACTGGGCTCCAGGGCTTGGGGGCTGCAGGGCTCCGGGGCTGCTGGGCTCCAGGGCTCGGGGGCTGCAGGGCTCCAGGGCAGCAGGGCTCCAGGGCAGCAGGGCTCCGGGGTTGCAGGGCCCGGGACCCATGGAGCCCGTCCCGGGCTCTTCCCCACGCCGCGGGTCGGAGGAGGGAGCCCCGGACACCTGGGAGGTGTTGCCCGGAGCACATCCCATCTGGTCCCCGGCAGGGGACCGCCAGCACGGGGAGGGTGCCTGGGCATACCCTTGCCCCTAGTAATCCAGAGGAAAATTACCCTCCTTTCTTGAAATCCGCGCACGCGAGGTGACAGAGGGGACCCAGGGCGCAAACGTGCCCGACCTCCTGGAGCCCTTGCTGGGGTCCGGGAGGCGAATGGCACCTCATCGGGACTTCCAGGGAAGTCCGGCCATCTAGTCGCCCCCATAGGAAAGCATGGCGGGCGACCAGATGGCCGAGGCGATCCTGGAGACCAGATGGCCGGGACCGAAATGACGCCCAATCTGCCTGCCCCGTGCCTGTAGGGCTCGGGGGGCCGCAGGGCTCGACGGCTCCGGGGCTCCGGGGCTGCAGGGCTCCGGGGCTCCCGGGCTGCTGGGCTCCAGGGCTCGGGGGCTGCAGGGCAGCAGGGCTCTGGGGCTGCTGGGCTCCAGGGCTCGGGGGCTGCAGGGCTCCAGGGCTCCAGGGCTCCAGGGCAGCAGGGCTCCGGGGCTCCGGGGCTCCGGGGTTGCAGGGCCCGGGACCCATGGAGCCCGTCCCGGGCTCTTCCCCACGCCGCGGGTGGGAGGAGGGAGCCCCGGACACCTGGGAGGTGTTGCCCGGGGCACATCCCATCTGGTCCCCGGCAGGGAACCACCAGCCCCGGGAGGGTGTTTGGGCATACCCTTGCACCTACTAATCCGGAGGAAAATTACCCTTCTTTCTTGTAATCCGTGCACTCGAGGTGACAGAGGGGACCCAGGGCGCAAACTTGCCTGACCTCCTGGAGCCCAGGCTGGGATCCGGGAGGCAAATGGCACCCCATCGGGACTTCCAGGGAAGCCCGGCCATCTAGTCGCCCCATAGGAAAGCTTTGCAGGCGACCAGATGGCCGAGGGGAGAGGGCCGACCCGATGGCGGGGACCGAAAGGACGCTAATCTGCCTGCCCCGAGAGCCTCCCTGGGCCCTGGTGGACCCTCCGTTCCCGGCGC
>NC_141685.1:243976791-243984291 GCF_964263255.1 Lissotriton vulgaris
CGTTCCCGGGCCCCTGGGGGCCCCGGCAGGCGGGCCCGGGTACTGCCTGGCCCCGTCTCAGCATGGCCAGACCTCGCAGAGGCCTGCCTGAGCAAACTCGGTGGAAAAGGCCCATCGGCGATGGGGCTGAGCGGCAGGTGCGTACCCGGGCCCCTGGGGGCCCCGGCGGGCAAGCCCGGGTCCTGCCTTCCCCGGATTCAGAACCGCCGGACCTATCGGAGGTCGGACTGTAGAAAAAAACTCGGAGAAAAGGAACCATCGGGAAGGGGCTGAGAGGCAGGTGCGTTCCCGGGCCCCTGGGGGCCCCGGCAGGCGGGCCCGGGTGCTGCCTGGCCCCGTCTCAGCATGGCCAGACCTCACGGAGGCCTGCCTGAGCAAACTCGGAGGAAAAGGCCCATCGGCAAGGGGGCTGAGCGGCAGGTACGTACCCAGGCCCCTGGGGGCCCCGGCGGGCATGCCCGGGTCCTGCCTTCCCCTGATTCAGAATCGCAAGACCACACGGAGGTCTGTCTGACCCTCTCCCTACTAATCCGGAGGAAAATTACCCCCCTTTCTTGTAATCCGTGCACTTGAGGTGACAGAGGGGACCTAAGGCACGAAAGTGCCCGACCTCCTGGAGCCCTCGCTGGGATTCGGGAGGCAAATGGCACCTCATCGGGACTTCCAGGGAAGTTCGGCCATCTGGTCGCCCCCATAGGAAAGCATTGCCGGAGACCAGATGGCCGAGGCGATCCTGGAGACCAGATGGCCGAGGCGATCCTGGAGACCAGATGCCCGAGGCGATCCTGGAGACCAGATGGCCGAGGCGATCCTGGAGACCAGATGCCCGAGGGGATCCTGGAGACCAGATGGCCGAGGGGATCCGGGAGACCAGATGGCCGAGGGGATCCCGGAGACCAGATGGCCGAGGGGATCCCAGAGACCAGATGGCCGGGCACGAAAGTCAAGCCAGCCTATGTCACTCTGTGCCCCAACGAAAAAGTGAGCTGGCGTCAGGGAAAGGGCGGGTTGGGGACCGGAGGCCCAGGGCCTAGCACCCGACCCGGGGCCCGGACGGGCCCCTGGACCCAGCCTGGGCTCTAATGCCCGGAGACGCAGGGGAAGCCTCCCCGGGCCCTCCGGACCCCGTCCCAGGCACCCTGCCACGCAGCAGGACCAAGGACAGAGCCCGGGATGGGGAGGCCGCCCTCCCCGGGCCCTCGGGGGCCCCGGCCGAAGCTCCTGAACTCAGTCCGGCAAGGGGAGGCTTCCCGGGCACAACGGAGCCCCGTCCCGGGGCTTTGGCAGTGTGGCATGTCGGTGGACGGCGCCCAGGGCCGTAGCACACAACCCGGGGCCCGGCCGGGCCCCTGGACCCAGCCGGGGCTCCCGGGCCCGGAGGCGCAGGGGAAGCCTCCCCGGGCCCTCCGGACCCCGTCCCGGGCACCCTGCCACGCAGCAGGACCAAGGACAGAGCCCGGGATGGGGAGGCCGCCCTCCCCGGGCCCTCGGGGGCCCCGGCCGAAGCTCCTGAACTCAGCCCGGCAAGGGGAGGCTTCCCGGCCACAACGGAGCCCCATCCCGGGGCTTTGGGAGTGTGGCATGTCGGTGGACGGCGCCCAGGGCCGTAGCACACGACCCGGGGCCCGGCCGGGCCCCTGGGCTCCCAAGCCCGGAGGCGCAGGGGAAGCCTCCCCGGGCCCTCCGGACCCCGTCCCGGGCACCCTGCCACGCAGCAGGACCAAGGACAGAGCCCGGTATGGGGAGGCCGCCCTCCCCGGGCCCTCGGGGGCCCCGGCCGAAGCTCCTGAACTCAGCCCGGCAAGGGGAGGCTTCCCGGGCACAACGGAGCCCCATCCCGGGGCTTTGGCAGTGTGGCATGTCGGTGGACGGCGCCCAGGGCCGTAGCACACGACCCGGGGCCCGGCCGGGCCCCTGGGCTCCCAAGCCCGGAGGCGCAGGGGAAGCCTTCCCGGGCCCTCCGGACCCCGTCCCGGGCACCCTGCCACGCAGCAGGACCAAGGACAGAGCCCGGGATGGGGAGGCCGCCCTCCCCGGGCCCTCAGGGGCCCCGGCCGGAGCTGCTGAACTCAGCCGATGGAGGGGAGGCTCCCCGGGCTCGAAGGAAACCACGTCCTGGTCCTTTGTCAGTGCGGCAGGCCGGGGACCGGGCCCAGGGCCGGGGCACCCGACCCGGGGCCCGGCCGGGCCCCCGGACCCCATCCAGGGCTTCCTGCCACGCGGCAGACCCAGGGACGGATCCGGGGCTGGGCCGGCATCCTGGCATGTCCAGCTGACGGCTGAGGACCGCTAGGCCGAGGGGGGTCCCAGAATACCTTGTCCCTACCAATCCGGAGGAAAATTACCCCCATTTCTTGTAATCCGTGCACACGAGGTGACAGAGGGGACCCAGGGCGCAAAAGTGCCCGACCTCCTGGAGCCCTCGCTGGGACCTGGGAGGCGAGTGGCACCCCATCGGGACTTCCAGGGAAGTCCGGCCATCTGGTCACACCATAGGAAAGCTTCGCGGGCGACCAGATGGCCGAGGCGAGAGGGGCGACCAGATGGCCAGGAACGAAATGACGCCAATCTGTCTGCCCCGGGCCTGTAGGGCTCAGGAGCTGCGGGGCCCCTGGGCTCTGGGACTGCAGGGCTCGGGGACTGCAGGGCTCCACGGCTGCAGGGCTCCGGGGCTCCGGGGCTCCAGGGCTCCAGGGCTCCAGGGCTCCAGGGCTCCAGGGCTCCAGGGCTCCAGGGCTCGCGGGCTGCAGGTCTCCAGAGCAGCAGGGCTCTGGGGTTGCAGGGCCCGGGACCCATGGAGCCCGTCCCAGGACCCATGGAGCCCGTCCCAGGCTCTTCCCCACGCCGCGGGTCGGAGGAGGGAGCCCCGGATGCCTGGGAGGTGTTTTGTTCGGGGCACATCCCATCTGGTCCCCAGGAAGGGGACCGCCAGCACAGGCAGGCGGGCCCGGGTGCTGCCTGGCCCTGTCTCAGCATGGCCAGACCTCGCGGAGGCCTGCCTGAGCAAACTCGGAGGAAAAGGCCCATCGGCGATGGGGCTGAGAGGCAGGTGCGTACCCGGGCCCCTGGGGGCCCCGGCGGGCGGGCCCGGGTCCTGCCTTCCCCGGATTCAGAACCACCGGACCTATCGGAGGTCGGAATGTAGGAAAAAAACTCGGAGAAAAGGAACCATCGGGAAGGGGCTGAGAGGCAGGTGCGTTCCCGGGCCCCTGGGGGCCCCGGCGGGCTGGCCCGGGTGCTGCCTGGCCCCGTCTCAGCATGGCCAGACCTCGCGGAGGCCTGCCTGAGCAAACTCAGAGGAAAAGGCCCATCGGCAAGGGGGCTGAGCGGCAGGTACGTACCCGGGCCCCTGGGGGCCCCGGCGGGCATGCCCGGGTCCTGCCTTCCCCTGATTCAGAATCGCAAGACCACACGGAGGTCTGACTGACCCTCTCCCTACTAATCCGGAGGAAAATTACCCCCCTTTCTTGTAATCCGTGCACTCGAGGTGACAGAGGGGACCCAAGGCGCAAAAGTACCCGACCTCCTGGAGCCCTTGCTGGGATCCGGGAGGCAAATGGCACCTCATCGGGACTTCCAGGGAAGTTTGGCCATCTGGTCTCCCCCATCGGAAAGCATTGCGTGCGACCAGATGCCCGAGCGGTACCGTGCGACCAGATGGCCGGGATCGAAAGTGCTTCACACCCCGAGCCTTCGTGGTAGGGCTCCTGCCTGCCTTTCCTGCCTGCCTGCCTGCCTCCGTCCGCGGCGGACGGGAAAGACCATCCGCCATCCTAATTTACCCCAGGCTTAACGGGTCACCCTTAACATAGCCTTAACATAGCCAGGGACGATGGGGCCGATTATGATGGCGGACGGGAAAGACCGTCCGCGGTGGCAACGGACAGGAAAGACCATCTGCAGGGCGGACGCGAAAGTGAAGGCCCGTCCCAGGCACTCGGCCATGCAGTGGAGAAGTGTGGCTCAATGGTTAGCGAGTCAGACCCTGATGCAGAGGTCTAGCCCGGGACCAGGGTTCGATTCCCCGCCTCGGCGGGTCTTGGGCTCAATATCCCACGGAACTGATAATTTTCGCCTCGGTGCCTATTCCAATCATGGAGTCCCACTCACCAGCCTGGGAGGGGTGTCCTGCCTTCCCCTGATTCAGAATCACCAGACCACACGGAGGTCTGACTGACCCTCTCCCTAGTAATCCGGAGGAAAATTACCCTCTTTTCTTTTAATCCGTGCACATGAGGTGACAGAGGGGACCCAAGGCGCGAAAGTACCCGACCTCCTGGAGCCCTCGCTGGCATCGGGGAGGCAAATGGCACCTCATCGGGACTTCCAGGGAACCCCGGCCACCTGGTCGCCCCATTGGAAAGCATTGCGTGAGACCAGATGGCAGGGATCGAAAGTGCTTCCCACCCCGAGCCTTCGCGGTAGGGCTCCTGCCTGCCTGCCCACGCAAGGCAGGGCTCCGGGACCCCGGCTGGGCCTCAGGCACGGGGTGGACCACCGGAGCTCTCAGGCACGGACGCCCGAAGGGAGGACTGCCCGGGACCCGCGGACCCCGTCCTGGGCACTCTGATCTGCCGCCGGCGCCGGGGATCGAACCGTGATTCCCCAGATGGGGATATCCCAAAAATCCGGCCTGGGAGGTGCTCGCCAGGACCAGGGTTGGAGACCCCTGACACAGACCTTCTGACACGGATCGGAGTCGAACCCAGCAGATTGCGCGTTGACTGCCCAGGGGTCTCCAACCCTGGTCCTGGCGAGCACCTACCATGCCGGATTTTTGGGATATCCCAATCTGGGGAATCACGGTTCGATCCCCGGCGCCGGCGGCAGAAAAGCCCAGCACCATGTGACTCTGGGAAATAGCTGACGCCGCGGCTGACTCCGAAATCTGGAGATCACGGTTCGATCCCCGGCGCCGGCGGCAGAAAAGCCCAGCACCATTTCACTCTGGGAAATAGCTGACGCCGCGGCTAGGGCGGCTGACTCCGGAATCTGGAGATCACGGTTCGATCCCCGGCGCCGGCGGCAAAAAAAGCCCAGCACCATTTGACTCTGGGAAATAGCTGACGCCGCGGCTGGGGCGGCTGACTCCGGAATCTGGAGATCACGGTTCGATCCCCGGCGCCGGCGGCAGAAAAGCCCAGCACCATTTCACTCTGGGGAATAGCTGACGCCGCGGCTAGGGCGGCTGACTCCGGAATCTGGAGATCACGGTTCGATCCCCGGCGCCGGCGGCAGAAAAGCCCAGCACCATTTCACTCTGGGCAATAGCTTGCTTAATCTTCCGACGGCCCCTAGCGACCCTTACGGGTGACTGTGCGCTTTACAAATGTGGATTATTATTATTTGGGCCGATTCCGATCCGGTTCGTAAAAGCACATCCGCCCGAATCTGTACGCCCGGGGGGGGAGGACTGCCCGGGACCCGTGGAGCCCTTCCCGGGTAATTTGCCATGCCGTTGGCCTCCTGGAGATGGGTACCCCGGACGCGTCTGGGGGCGGTCTGCCCGGTGGGTGCCCCGGACGCCTGGGGGAGGTCTGCCCGGGACCCGTGAAGCCCTTCCCGGGTACTTTGCCATGCCGTTGGCCTCCTGGAGATGGGTGCCCCGGACGCCCGGGGGAGGTCTGCCCGGGACCCGTGGAGCCCTTCCCGGGTACTTTGCATGCCGTTGGCCTCCTGGAGATGGGTGCCCCGGACGCCTGGGGGAGGTCTGCCCGGGACCCGTGGAGCCCTTCCCGGGTACTTTGCCATGCCGTTGGCCCCCTGGAGATGGGTGCCCCGGGGGAGGTCTGCCCGGTGGGTGCCCCGGACGCCCGGGGGAGGTCTGCCCGGGACCCGTTGAGCCCTTCCCGGGTATTTTGCCATGCCGTTGGCCTCCTGGAGAAGGGAGGTTTTTTCCCAGGCACATCTCATCTGGTCGTTCCCCTCGGGCAGAGAACTGCAAGAAGTGTCTGGGCATACCTTGTCCCTAGTAATCCGGAGGAAGGCTACCCCTCTTTCTTCGAATCCGTGCGCACCGAGTGACATAGGGGACCCAAGGCGCGAAGGTACCCGACCTCCTGGAGCCCTCGCTGGGATCCGGGAGGCAAATGGCACCTCATCGGGACTTCCAGGGAAGTTCGGCCATCTGGTCGCTTCCATAGGAAAGCATTGCGGGAGACCAGATGGCCGAGGCGATCCTGGAGACCAGATGGCCGAGGGGATCCGGGAGACCAGATGCCCGAGGGGATCCCGGAGACCAGATGGCCGAGGGGATCCCAGAGAACAGATGGCCGGGCACGAGAGTCAAGCCAGCCGGTGCCACTCTGTGCCCCGACGAAAAAGGGAGCTGGCGCCAGGGAACGGCAAGGTGGGGACCGGAGGCCCAGGGCCGTGGCACCCGACCTGGGGCCCGGACGGGCCCCTGGACCCAGCCTAGGCTTTGATGCACGGAGACGCAGGGGACGCCTTCCCAGGCCCTCCGGACCACCGTCCCGGGCACCCTGCCACGCAGCAGGACTAAGGACAGAGCCCGGGATGGGGAGGCCGCCCTCCCCGGGCCCTTGGGGGCCCCGGCCGAAGCTCCTGAACTCAGCCCAGCAAGGGGAGGCCTCCCGGGCACAGCGGAGCCCTGTCTCAGGCCTTTGGCAGTGTGGCAGGCCGAGGGACAGGGCCCAGGGCCGTAGCACCCAACCCGGGGCCCGGCCGGGGCCCCCCGGACCCCATCCAGGGCTTCCTGCCACGCGGCAGGCCCAGGGACGGATCCGGGGCTGGGGCGGCATCCTGGCATGTCCAGCTGCCGGCTGAGGACCGCTAGGCCGAGGGGGGGGTCCCAGAATACCTTGTCCCTACCAATCCGGAGGAAAATTACCCCCATTTCTTGTAATCTGAGCACACAAGGTGACAGAGGGGACCCAGGGCGCAAATGTGCCCGACCTCCTGGAGCCCTTGCTGGGGTCCGGGAGGCGAATGGCACTCCATCGGGACTTCCAGGGAAGGCCGGCCATCTGGTCGCACCCATAGGAAAGCATTGCGGGAGACCAGATGGCCGAGGCGATCCTGGAGACCAGATGGCCGGGACCGAAACGACGCCCAATATGCCTGCCCCGGGCCTGTAGGGCTCGGGGGCTCGGGGGCTGCAGGGCTCGACGGCTGCAGGGCTCCGGGGCTCCGGGGCTCCGGGGCTCCGGGGCTCCGGGGCTGCAGGGCTGCAGGGCTCCGGGGCTACTGGGCTACTGGGCTCCAGGGCTTGGGGGCTGCAGGGCTCCGGGGCTGCTGGGCTCCAGGGCTCGGGGGCTGCAGGGCTCCAGGGCAGCAGGGCTCCAGGGCAGCAGGGCTCCGGGGTTGCAGGGCCCGGGACCCATGGAGCCCGTCCCGGGCTCTTCCCCACGCCGCGGGTCGGAGGAGGGAGCCCCGGACACCTGGGAGGTGTTGCCCGGAGCACATCCCATCTGGTCCCCGGCAGGGGACCGCCAGCACGGGGAGGGTGCCTGGGCATACCCTTGCCCCTAGTAATCCAGA
>NC_141685.1:243996791-244001791 GCF_964263255.1 Lissotriton vulgaris
GCAGGCCGGGGACCGGGCCCAGGGCCGGGGCACCCGACCCGGGGCCCGGCCGGGCCCCCGGACCCCATCCAGGGCTTCCTGCCACGCGGCAGACCCAGGGACGGATCCGGGGCTGGGCCGGCATCCTGGCATGTCCAGCTGACGGCTGAGGACCGCTAGGCCGAGGGGGGTCCCAGAATACCTTGTCCCTACCAATCCGGAGGAAAATTACCCCCATTTCTTGTAATCCGTGCACACGAGGTGACAGAGGGGACCCAGGGCGCAAAAGTGCCCGACCTCCTGGAGCCCTCGCTGGGACCTGGGAGGCGAGTGGCACCCCATCGGGACTTCCAGGGAAGTCCGGCCATCTGGTCACACCATAGGAAAGCTTCGCGGGCGACCAGATGGCCGAGGCGAGAGGGGCGACCAGATGGCCAGGAACGAAATGACGCCAATCTGTCTGCCCCGGGCCTGTAGGGCTCAGGAGCTGCGGGGCCCCTGGGCTCTGGGACTGCAGGGCTCGGGGACTGCAGGGCTCCACGGCTGCAGGGCTCCGGGGCTCCGGGGCTCCAGGGCTCCAGGGCTCCAGGGCTCCAGGGCTCCAGGGCTCCAGGGCTCGCGGGCTGCAGGTCTCCAGAGCAGCAGGGCTCTGGGGTTGCAGGGCCCGGGACCCATGGAGCCCGTCCCAGGACCCATGGAGCCCGTCCCAGGCTCTTCCCCACGCCGCGGTCGGAGGAGGGAGCCCCGGATGCCTGGGAGGTGTTTTGTTCGGGGCACATCCCATCTGGTCCCCAGGAAGGGGACCGCCAGCACAGGCAGGCGGGCCCGGGTGCTGCCTGGCCCTGTCTCAGCATGGCCAGACCTCGCGGAGGCCTGCCTGAGCAAACTCGGAGGAAAAGGCCCATCGGCGATGGGGCTGAGAGGCAGGTGCGTACCCGGGCCCCTGGGGGCCCCGGCGGGCGGGCCCGGGTCCTGCCTTCCCCGGATTCAGAACCACCGGACCTATCGGAGGTCGGAATGTAGGAAAAAAACTCGGAGAAAAGGAACCATCGGGAAGGGGCTGAGAGGCAGGTGCGTTCCCGGGCCCCTGGGGGCCCCGGCGGGCTGGCCCGGGTGCTGCCTGGCCCCGTCTCAGCATGGCCAGACCTCGCGGAGGCCTGCCTGAGCAAACTCAGAGGAAAAGGCCCATCGGCAAGGGGGCTGAGCGGCAGGTACGTACCCGGGCCCCTGGGGGCCCCGGCGGGCATGCCCGGGTCCTGCCTTCCCCTGATTCAGAATCGCAAGACCACACGGAGGTCTGACTGACCCTCTCCCTACTAATCCGGAGGAAAATTACCCCCCTTTCTTGTAATCCGTGCACTCGAGGTGACAGAGGGGACCCAAGGCGCAAAAGTACCCGACCTCCTGGAGCCCTTGCTGGGATCCGGGAGGCAAATGGCACCTCATCGGGACTTCCAGGGAAGTTTGGCCATCTGGTCTCCCCCATCGGAAAGCATTGCGTGCGACCAGATGCCCGAGCGGTACCGTGCGACCAGATGGCCGGGATCGAAAGTGCTTCACACCCCGAGCCTTCGTGGTAGGGCTCCTGCCTGCCTTTCCTGCCTGCCTGCCTGCCTCCGTCCGCGGCGGACGGGAAAGACCATCCGCCATCCTAATTTACCCCAGGCTTAACGGGTCACCCTTAACATAGCCTTAACATAGCCAGGGACGATGGGGCCGATTATGATGGCGGACGGGAAAGACCGTCCGCGGTGGCAACGGACAGGAAAGACCATCTGCAGGGCGGACGCGAAAGTGAAGGCCCGTCCCAGGCACTCGGCCATGCAGTGGAGAAGTGTGGCTCAATGGTTAGCGAGTCAGACCCTGATGCAGAGGTCTAGCCCGGGACCAGGGTTCGATTCCCCGCCTCGGCGGGTCTTGGGCTCAATATCCCACGGAACTGATAATTTTCGCCTCGGTGCCTATTCCAATCATGGAGTCCCACTCACCAGCCTGGGAGGGGTGTCCTGCCTTCCCCTGATTCAGAATCACCAGACCACACGGAGGTCTGACTGACCCTCTCCCTAGTAATCCGGAGGAAAATTACCCTCTTTTCTTTTAATCCGTGCACATGAGGTGACAGAGGGGACCCAAGGCGCGAAAGTACCCGACCTCCTGGAGCCCTCGCTGGCATCGGGGAGGCAAATGGCACCTCATCGGGACTTCCAGGGAACCCCGGCCACCTGGTCGCCCCATTGGAAAGCATTGCGTGAGACCAGATGGCAGGGATCGAAAGTGCTTCCCACCCCGAGCCTTCGCGGTAGGGCTCCTGCCTGCCTGCCCACGCAAGGCAGGGCTCCGGGACCCCGGCTGGGCCTCAGGCGCGGGGTGGACCACCGGAGCTCTCAGGCACGGACGCCCGAAGGGAGGACTGCCCGGGACCCGCGGACCCCGTCCTGGGCACTCTGATCTGCCGCCGGCGCCGGGGATCGAACCGTGATTCCCCAGATGGGGATATCCCAAAAATCCGGCCTGGGAGGTGCTCGCCAGGACCAGGGTTGGAGACCCCTGACACAGACCTTCTGACACGGATCGGAGTCGAACCCAGCAGATTGCGCGTTGACTGCCCAGGGGTCTCCAACCCTGGTCCTGGCGAGCACCTACCATGCCGGATTTTTGGGATATCCCAATCTGGGGAATCACGGTTCGATCCCCGGCGCCGGCGGCAGAAAAGCCCAGCACCATGTGACTCTGGGAAATAGCTGACGCCGCGGCTGACTCCGAAATCTGGAGATCACGGTTCGATCCCCGGCGCCGGCGGCAGAAAAGCCCAGCACCATTTCACTCTGGGAAATAGCTGACGCCGCGGCTAGGGCGGCTGACTCCGGAATCTGGAGATCACGGTTCGATCCCCGGCGCCGGCGGCAAAAAAAGCCCAGCACCATTTGACTCTGGGAAATAGCTGACGCCGCGGCTGGGGCGGCTGACTCCGGAATCTGGAGATCACGGTTCGATCCCCGGCGCCGGCGGCAGAAAAGCCCAGCACCATTTCACTCTGGGGAATAGCTGACGCCGCGGCTAGGGCGGCTGACTCCGGAATCTGGAGATCACGGTTCGATCCCCGGCGCCGGCGGCAGAAAAGCCCAGCACCATTTCACTCTGGGCAATAGCTTGCTTAATCTTCCCGACGGCCCCTAGCGACCCTTACGGGTGACTGTGCGCTTTACAAATGTGGATTATTATTATTTGGGCCGATTCCGATCCGGTTCGTAAAAGCACATCCGCCCGAATCTGTACGCCCGGGGGGGGAGGACTGCCCGGGACCCGTGGAGCCCTTCCCGGGTAATTTGCCATGCCGTTGGCCTCCTGGAGATGGGTACCCCGGACGCGTCTGGGGGCGGTCTGCCCGGTGGGTGCCCCGGACGCCTGGGGGAGGTCTGCCCGGGACCCGTGAAGCCCTTCCCGGGTACTTTGCCATGCCGTTGGCCTCCTGGAGATGGGTGCCCCGGACGCCCGGGGGAGGTCTGCCCGGGACCCGTGGAGCCCTTCCCGGGTACTTTGCATGCCGTTGGCCTCCTGGAGATGGGTGCCCCGGACGCCTGGGGGAGGTCTGCCCGGGACCCGTGGAGCCCTTCCCGGGTACTTTGCCATGCCGTTGGCCCCCTGGAGATGGGTGCCCCGGGGGAGGTCTGCCCGGTGGGTGCCCCGGACGCCCGGGGGAGGTCTGCCCGGGACCCGTTGAGCCCTTCCCGGGTATTTTGCCATGCCGTTGGCCTCCTGGAGAAGGGAGGTTTTTTCCCAGGCACATCTCATCTGGTCGTTCCCCTCGGGCAGAGAACTGCAAGAAGTGTCTGGGCATACCTTGTCCCTAGTAATCCGGAGGAAGGCTACCCCTCTTTCTTCGAATCCGTGCGCACCGAGTGACATAGGGGACCCAAGGCGCGAAGGTACCCGACCTCCTGGAGCCCTCGCTGGGATCCGGGAGGCAAATGGCACCTCATCGGGACTTCCAGGGAAGTTCGGCCATCTGGTCGCTTCCATAGGAAAGCATTGCGGGAGACCAGATGGCCGAGGCGATCCTGGAGACCAGATGGCCGAGGGGATCCGGGAGACCAGATGCCCGAGGGGATCCCGGAGACCAGATGGCCGAGGGGATCCCAGAGAACAGATGGCCGGGCACGAGAGTCAAGCCAGCCGGTGCCACTCTGTGCCCCGACGAAAAAGGGAGCTGGCGCCAGGGAACGGCAAGGTGGGGACCGGAGGCCCAGGGCCGTGGCACCCGACCTGGGGCCCGGACGGGCCCCTGGACCCAGCCTAGGCTTTGATGCACGGAGACGCAGGGGACGCCTTCCCAGGCCCTCCGGACCACCGTCCCGGGCACCCTGCCACGCAGCAGGACTAAGGACAGAGCCCGGGATGGGGAGGCCGCCCTCCCCGGGCCCTCGGGGGCCCCGGCCGAAGCTCCTGAACTCAGCCCAGCAAGGGGAGGCCTCCCGGGCACAGCGGAGCCCTGTCTCAGGCCTTTGGCAGTGTGGCAGGCCGAGGGACAGGGCCCAGGGCCGTAGCACCCAACCCGGGGCCCGGCCGGGGCCCCCCGGACCCCATCCAGGGCTTCCTGCCACGCGGCAGGCCCAGGGACGGATCCGGGGCTGGGGCGGCATCCTGGCATGTCCAGCTGCCGGCTGAGGACCGCTAGGCCGAGGGGGGGGTCCCAGAATACCTTGTCCCTACCAATCCGGAGGAAAATTACCCCCATTTCTTGTAATCTGAGCACACAAGGTGACAGAGGGGACCCAGGGCGCAAATGTGCCCGACCTCCTGGAGCCCTTGCTGGGGTCCGGGAGGCGAATGGCACTCCATCGGGACTTCCAGGGAAGGCCGGCCATCTGGTCGCACCCATAGGAAAGCATTGCGGGAGACCAGATGGCCGAGGCGATCCTGGAGACCAGATGGCCGGGACCGAAACGACGCCCAATATGCCTGCCCCGGGCCTGTAGGGCTCGGGGGCTCGGGGGCTGCAGGGCTCGACGGCTGCAGGGCTC
>NC_141685.1:244014291-244021791 GCF_964263255.1 Lissotriton vulgaris
CCCGGCAAGGGGAGGCTTCCCGGCCACAACGGAGCCCCATCCCGGGGCTTTGGGAGTGTGGCATGTCGGTGGACGGCGCCCAGGGCCGTAGCACACGACCCGGGGCCCGGCCGGGCCCCTGGGCTCCCAAGCCCGGAGGCGCAGGGGAAGCCTCCCCGGGCCCTCCGGACCCCGTCCCGGGCACCCTGCCACGCAGCAGGACCAAGGACAGAGCCCGGTATGGGGAGGCCGCCCTCCCCGGGCCCTCGGGGGCCCCGGCCGAAGCTCCTGAACTCAGCCCGGCAAGGGGAGGCTTCCCGGGCACAACGGAGCCCCATCCCGGGGCTTTGGC
Organism: Lissotriton vulgaris; assembly: GCF_964263255.1. Classification (NCBI taxonomy): domain Eukaryota; kingdom Metazoa; phylum Chordata; class Amphibia; order Caudata; family Salamandridae; genus Lissotriton; species Lissotriton vulgaris. The sequence continues at coordinate 244,014,623 of NC_141685.1, forward strand.
AGTGTGGCATGTCGGTGGACGGCGCCCAGGGCCGTAGCACACGACCCGGGGCCCGGCCGGGCCCCTGGGCTCCCAAGCCCGGAGGCGCAGGGGAAGCCTTCCCGGGCCCTCCGGACCCCGTCCCGGGCACCCTGCCACGCAGCAGGACCAAGGACAGAGCCCGGGATGGGGAGGCCGCCCTCCCCGGGCCCTCAGGGGCCCCGGCCGGAGCTGCTGAACTCAGCCGATGGAGGGGAGGCTCCCCGGGCTCGAAGGAAACCACGTCCTGGTCCTTTGTCAGTGCGGCAGGCCGGGGGACCGGGCCCAGGGCCGGGGCACCCGACCCGGGGCCCGGCCGGGCCCCCGGACCCCATCCAGGGCTTCCTGCCACGCGGCAGACCCAGGGACGGATCCGGGGCTGGGCCGGCATCCTGGCATGTCCAGCTGACGGCTGAGGACCGCTAGGCCGAGGGGGGTCCCAGAATACCTTGTCCTTACCAATCCGGAGGAAAATTACCCCCATTTCTTGTAATCCGTGCACACGAGGTGACAGAGGGGACCCAGGGCGCAAAAGTGCCCGACCTCCTGGAGCCCTCGCTGGGACCTGGGAGGCGAGTGGCACCCCATCGGGACTTCCAGGGAAGTCCGGCCATCTGGTCACACCATAGGAAAGCTTCGCGGGCGACCAGATGGCCGAGGCGAGAGGGGCGACCAGATGGCCAGGAACGAAATGACGCCAATCTGTCTGCCCCGGGCCTGTAGGGCTCAGGAGCTGCGGGGCCCCTGGGCTCTGGGACTGCAGGGCTCGGGGACTGCAGGGCTCCACGGCTGCAGGGCTCCGGGGCTCCGGGGCTCCAGGGCTCCAGGGCTCCAGGGCTCCAGGGCTCGCGGGCTGCAGGTCTCCAGAGCAGCAGGGCTCTGGGGTTGCAGGGCCCGGGACCCATGGAGCCCGTCCCAGGACCCATGGAGCCCGTCCCAGGCTCTTCCCCACGCCGCGGGTCGGAGGAGGGAGCCCCGGATGCCTGGGAGGTGTTTTGTTCGGGGCACATCCCATCTGGTCCCCAGGAAGGGGACCGCCAGCACAGGCAGGCGGGCCCGGGTGCTGCCTGGCCCTGTCTCAGCATGGCCAGACCTCGCGGAGGCCTGCCTGAGCAAACTCGGAGGAAAAGGCCCATCGGCGATGGGGCTGAGAGGCAGGTGCGTACCCGGGCCCCTGGGGGCCCCGGCGGGCGGGCCCGGGTCCTGCCTTCCCCGGATTCAGAACCACCGGACCTATCGGAGGTCGGAATGTAGGAAAAAAACTCGGAGAAAAGGAACCATCGGGAAGGGGCTGAGAGGCAGGTGCGTTCCCGGGCCCCTGGGGGCCCCGGCGGGCTGGCCCGGGTGCTGCCTGGCCCCGTCTCAGCATGGCCAGACCTCGCGGAGGCCTGCCTGAGCAAACTCAGAGGAAAAGGCCCATCGGCAAGGGGGCTGAGCGGCAGGTACGTACCCGGGCCCCTGGGGGCCCCGGCGGGCATGCCCGGGTCCTGCCTTCCCCTGATTCAGAATCGCAAGACCACACGGAGGTCTGACTGACCCTCTCCCTACTAATCCGGAGGAAAATTACCCCCCTTTCTTGTAATCCGTGCACTCGAGGTGACAGAGGGGACCCAAGGCGCAAAAGTACCCGACCTCCTGGAGCCCTTGCTGGGATCCGGGAGGCAAATGGCACCTCATCGGGACTTCCAGGGAAGTTTGGCCATCTGGTCTCCCCCATCGGAAAGCATTGCGTGCGACCAGATGCCCGAGCGGTACCGTGCGACCAGATGGCCGGGATCGAAAGTGCTTCACACCCCGAGCCTTCGTGGTAGGGCTCCTGCCTGCCTTTCCTGCCTGCCTGCCTGCCTCCGTCCGCGGCGGACGGGAAAGACCATCCGCCATCCTAATTTACCCCAGGCTTAACGGGTCACCCTTAACATAGCCTTAACATAGCCAGGGACGATGGGGCCGATTATGATGGCGGACGGGAAAGACCGTCCGCGGTGGCAACGGACAGGAAAGACCATCTGCAGGGCGGACGCGAAAGTGAAGGCCCGTCCCAGGCACTCGGCCATGCAGTGGAGAAGTGTGGCTCAATGGTTAGCGAGTCAGACCCTGATGCAGAGGTCTAGCCCGGGACCAGGGTTCGATTCCCCGCCTCGGCGGGTCTTGGGCTCAATATCCCACGGAACTGATAATTTTCGCCTCGGTGCCTATTCCAATCATGGAGTCCCACTCACCAGCCTGGGAGGGGTGTCCTGCCTTCCCCTGATTCAGAATCACCAGACCACACGGAGGTCTGACTGACCCTCTCCCTAGTAATCCGGAGGAAAATTACCCTCTTTTCTTTTAATCCGTGCACATGAGGTGACAGAGGGGACCCAAGGCGCGAAAGTACCCGACCTCCTGGAGCCCTCGCTGGCATCGGGGAGGCAAATGGCACCTCATCGGGACTTCCAGGGAACCCCGGCCACCTGGTCGCCCCATTGGAAAGCATTGCGTGAGACCAGATGGCAGGGATCGAAAGTGCTTCCCACCCCGAGCCTTCGCGGTAGGGCTCCTGCCTGCCTGCCCACGCAAGGCAGGGCTCCGGGACCCCGGCTGGGCCTCAGGCGCGGGGTGGACCACCGGAGCTCTCAGGCACGGACGCCCGAAGGGAGGACTGCCCGGGACCCGCGGACCCCGTCCTGGGCACTCTGATCTGCCGCCGGCGCCGGGGATCGAACCGTGATTCCCCAGATGGGGATATCCCAAAAATCCGGCCTGGGAGGTGCTCGCCAGGACCAGGGTTGGAGACCCCTGACACAGACCTTCTGACACGGATCGGAGTCGAACCCAGCAGATTGCGCGTTGACTGCCCAGGGGTCTCCAACCCTGGTCCTGGCGAGCACCTACCATGCCGGATTTTTGGGATATCCCAATCTGGGGAATCACGGTTCGATCCCCGGCGCCGGCGGCAGAAAAGCCCAGCACCATGTGACTCTGGGAAATAGCTGACGCCGCGGCTGACTCCGAAATCTGGAGATCACGGTTCGATCCCCGGCGCCGGCGGCAGAAAAGCCCAGCACCATTTCACTCTGGGAAATAGCTGACGCCGCGGCTAGGGCGGCTGACTCCGGAATCTGGAGATCACGGTTCGATCCCCGGCGCCGGCGGCAAAAAAAGCCCAGCACCATTTGACTCTGGGAAATAGCTGACGCCGCGGCTGGGGCGGCTGACTCCGGAATCTGGAGATCACGGTTCGATCCCCGGCGCCGGCGGCAGAAAAGCCCAGCACCATTTCACTCTGGGGAATAGCTGACGCCGCGGCTAGGGCGGCTGACTCCGGAATCTGGAGATCACGGTTCGATCCCCGGCGCCGGCGGCAGAAAAGCCCAGCACCATTTCACTCTGGGCAATAGCTTGCTTAATCTTCCCGACGGCCCCTAGCGACCCTTACGGGTGACTGTGCGCTTTACAAATGTGGATTATTATTATTTGGGCCGATTCCGATCCGGTTCGTAAAAGCACATCCGCCCGAATCTGTACGCCCGGGGGGGGAGGACTGCCCGGGACCCGTGGAGCCCTTCCCGGGTAATTTGCCATGCCGTTGGCCTCCTGGAGATGGGTACCCCGGACGCGTCTGGGGGCGGTCTGCCCGGTGGGTGCCCCGGACGCCTGGGGGAGGTCTGCCCGGGACCCGTGAAGCCCTTCCCGGGTACTTTGCCATGCCGTTGGCCTCCTGGAGATGGGTGCCCCGGACGCCCGGGGGAGGTCTGCCCGGGACCCGTGGAGCCCTTCCCGGGTACTTTGCATGCCGTTGGCCTCCTGGAGATGGGTGCCCCGGACGCCTGGGGGAGGTCTGCCCGGGACCCGTGGAGCCCTTCCCGGGTACTTTGCCATGCCGTTGGCCCCCTGGAGATGGGTGCCCCGGGGGAGGTCTGCCCGGTGGGTGCCCCGGACGCCCGGGGGAGGTCTGCCCGGGACCCGTTGAGCCCTTCCCGGGTATTTTGCCATGCCGTTGGCCTCCTGGAGAAGGGAGGTTTTTTCCCAGGCACATCTCATCTGGTCGTTCCCCTCGGGCAGAGAACTGCAAGAAGTGTCTGGGCATACCTTGTCCCTAGTAATCCGGAGGAAGGCTACCCCTCTTTCTTCGAATCCGTGCGCACCGAGTGACATAGGGGACCCAAGGCGCGAAGGTACCCGACCTCCTGGAGCCCTCGCTGGGATCCGGGAGGCAAATGGCACCTCATCGGGACTTCCAGGGAAGTTCGGCCATCTGGTCGCTTCCATAGGAAAGCATTGCGGGAGACCAGATGGCCGAGGCGATCCTGGAGACCAGATGGCCGAGGGGATCCGGGAGACCAGATGCCCGAGGGGATCCCGGAGACCAGATGGCCGAGGGGATCCCAGAGAACAGATGGCCGGGCACGAGAGTCAAGCCAGCCGGTGCCACTCTGTGCCCCGACGAAAAAGGGAGCTGGCGCCAGGGAACGGCAAGGTGGGGACCGGAGGCCCAGGGCCGTGGCACCCGACCTGGGGCCCGGACGGGCCCCTGGACCCAGCCTAGGCTTTGATGCACGGAGACGCAGGGGACGCCTTCCCAGGCCCTCCGGACCACCGTCCCGGGCACCCTGCCACGCAGCAGGACTAAGGACAGAGCCCGGGATGGGGAGGCCGCCCTCCCCGGGCCCTCGGGGGCCCCGGCCGAAGCTCCTGAACTCAGCCCAGCAAGGGGAGGCCTCCCGGGCACAGCGGAGCCCTGTCTCAGGCCTTTGGCAGTGTGGCAGGCCGAGGGACAGGGCCCAGGGCCGTAGCACCCAACCCGGGGCCCGGCCGGGGCCCCCCGGACCCCATCCAGGGCTTCCTGCCACGCGGCAGGCCCAGGGACGGATCCGGGGCTGGGGCGGCATCCTGGCATGTCCAGCTGCCGGCTGAGGACCGCTAGGCCGAGGGGGGGGTCCCAGAATACCTTGTCCCTACCAATCCGGAGGAAAATTACCCCCATTTCTTGTAATCTGAGCACACAAGGTGACAGAGGGGACCCAGGGCGCAAATGTGCCCGACCTCCTGGAGCCCTTGCTGGGGTCCGGGAGGCGAATGGCACTCCATCGGGACTTCCAGGGAAGGCCGGCCATCTGGTCGCACCCATAGGAAAGCATTGCGGGAGACCAGATGGCCGAGGCGATCCTGGAGACCAGATGGCCGGGACCGAAACGACGCCCAATATGCCTGCCCCGGGCCTGTAGGGCTCGGGGGCTCGGGGGCTGCAGGGCTCGACGGCTGCAGGGCTCCGGGGCTCCGGGGCTCCGGGGCTCCGGGGCTCCGGGGCTGCAGGGCTGCAGGGCTCCGGGGCTACTGGGCTACTGGGCTCCAGGGCTTGGGGGCTGCAGGGCTCCGGGGCTGCTGGGCTCCAGGGCTCGGGGGCTGCAGGGCTCCAGGGCAGCAGGGCTCCAGGGCAGCAGGGCTCCGGGGTTGCAGGGCCCGGGACCCATGGAGCCCGTCCCGGGCTCTTCCCCACGCCGCGGGTCGGAGGAGGGAGCCCCGGACACCTGGGAGGTGTTGCCCGGAGCACATCCCATCTGGTCCCCGGCAGGGGACCGCCAGCACGGGGAGGGTGCCTGGGCATACCCTTGCCCCTAGTAATCCAGAGGAAAATTACCCTCCTTTCTTGAAATCCGCGCACGCGAGGTGACAGAGGGGACCCAGGGCGCAAACGTGCCTGACCTCCTGGAGCCCTTGCTGGGGTCCGGGAGGCGAATGGCACCTCATCGGGACTTCCAGGGAAGTCCGGCCATCTAGTCGCCCCCATAGGAAAGCATGGCGGGCGACCAGATGGCCGAGGCGATCCTGGAGACCAGATGGCCGGGACCGAAATGACGCCCAATCTGCCTGCCCCGTGCCTGTAGGGCTCGGGGGGCCGCAGGGCTCGACGGCTCCGGGGCTCCGGGGCTGCAGGGCTCCGGGGCTCCCGGGCTGCTGGGCTCCAGGGCTCGGGGGCTGCAGGGCAGCAGGGCTCTGGGGCTGCTGGGCTCCAGGGCTCGGGGGCTGCAGGGCTCCAGGGCTCCAGGGCTCCAGGGCAGCAGGGCTCCGGGGCTCCGGGGCTCCGGGGTTGCAGGGCCCGGGACCCATGGAGCCCGTCCCGGGCTCTTCCCCACGCCGCGGGTGGGAGGAGGGAGCCCCGGACACCTGGGAGGTGTTGCCCGGGGCACATCCCATCTGGTCCCCGGCAGGGAACCACCAGCCCCGGGAGGGTGTTTGGGCATACCCTTGCACCTACTAATCCGGAGGAAAATTACCCTTCTTTCTTGTAATCCGTGCACTCGAGGTGACAGAGGGGACCCAGGGCGCAAACTTGCCTGACCTCCTGGAGCCCAGGCTGGGATCCGGGAGGCAAATGGCACCCCATCGGGACTTCCAGGGAAGCCCGGCCATCTAGTCGCCCCATAGGAAAGCTTTGCAGGCGACCAGATGGCCGAGGGGAGAGGGCCGACCCGATGGCGGGGACCGAAAGGACGCTAATCTGCCTGCCCCGATGGCCTCCCTGGGCCCTGGTGGACCCTCCGTCCCCGGCGCCCGGACCGGCTTGCAGGACGGAGTAGTTCCCGCACCCCAGGGCCTGCCGGAGGGAACCCGAGCCCCGGGCCCGGTCCAAGGCCCGGCTCCCGAACCCTAGGCCAGGCCCGGGAGAGCCTCCCCTGGACTGCAGGGCTACAGGGCTCGGGGGGGCTGCAGGGCTCCGTGGGCTGCCGGGCTTTCGGGGCTGCCGGGCTCGGGGGCTCCAGGGCTGCCGGGCTCGGGGGCTCCAGGGCTACGGGGCTGCAGGGCTCCTCGGGGGGCTCCAGGGCTCACGGGCTCCGGAGCTGCAGGGCAGCAGGGCTGCAGGGCTCCGGGGGGGCTCCAGGGCTCCAGGGCTCCAGGGCTTCAGGGCTCCGGGGGCTCCAGGGCTGCAGGACGGAGGGTTATTCCCGCACCACCGGGCCCTGCCGGACGGGGCCCAAGCCCCGGGCCCGCTCCCGGTCCCCGCTTCTGAAACCCTAGCCAGGCCGGGGAGAGCCTCCCTTGGCTCGGATGAACGCCTGGAACCCCGGCTGGCTTGCAGGACGGGGAAGCTCCATCAAACCCATGGCCGGCCGGACGGAGCTCAGGCCCCCGGGCCCGCTCCCGGTCCCTGCTTCCGAAACCCTAGCCAG
>NC_141685.1:244031791-244039291 GCF_964263255.1 Lissotriton vulgaris
GATCCCGGAGACCAGATGGCCGAGGGGATCCCAGAGACCAGATGGCCGGGCACGAAAGTCAAGCCAGCCTATGTCACTCTGTGCCCCAACGAAAAAGTGAGCTGGCGTCAGGGAAAGGGCGGGTTGGGGACCGGAGGCCCAGGGCCTAGCACCCGACCCGGGGCCCGGACGGGCCCCTGGACCCAGCCTGGGCTCTAATGCCCGGAGACGCAGGGGAAGCCTCCCCGGGCCCTCCGGACCCCGTCCCAGGCACCCTGCCACGCAGCAGGACCAAGGACAGAGCCCGGGATGGGGAGGCCGCCCTCCCCGGGCCCTCGGGGGCCCCGGCCGAAGCTCCTGAACTCAGTCCGGCAAGGGGAGGCTTCCCGGGCACAACGGAGCCCCGTCCCGGGGCTTTGCCAGTGTGGCATGTCGGTGGACGGCGCCCAGGGCCGTAGCACACAACCCGGGGCCCGGCCGGGCCCCTGGACCCAGCCGGGGCTCCCGGGCCCGGAGGCGCAGGGGAAGCCTCCCCGGGCCCTCCGGACCCCGTCCCGGGCACCCTGCCACGCAGCAGGACCAAGGACAGAGCCCGGGATGGGGAGGCCGCCCTCCCCGGGCCCTCGGGGGCCCCGGCCGAAGCTCCTGAACTCAGCCCGGCAAGGGGAGGCTTCCCGGCCACAACGGAGCCCCATCCCGGGGCTTTGGGAGTGTGGCATGTCGGTGGACGGCGCCCAGGGCCGTAGCACACGACCCGGGGCCCGGCCGGGCCCCTGGGCTCCCAAGCCCGGAGGCGCAGGGGAAGCCTCCCCGGGCCCTCCGGACCCCGTCCCGGGCACCCTGCCACGCAGCAGGACCAAGGACAGAGCCCGGTATGGGGAGGCCGCCCTCCCCGGGCCCTCGGGGGCCCCGGCCGAAGCTCCTGAACTCAGCCCGGCAAGGGGAGGCTTCCCGGGCACAACGGAGCCCCATCCCGGGGCTTTGGCAGTGTGGCATGTCGGTGGACGGCGCCCAGGGCCGTAGCACACGACCCGGGGCCCGGCCGGGCCCCTGGGCTCCCAAGCCCGGAGGCGCAGGGGAAGCCTTCCCGGGCCCTCCGGACCCCGTCCCGGGCACCCTGCCACGCAGCAGGACCAAGGACAGAGCCCGGGATGGGGAGGCCGCCCTCCCCGGGCCCTCAGGGGCCCCGGCCGGAGCTGCTGAACTCAGCCGATGGAGGGGAGGCTCCCCGGGCTCGAAGGAAACCACGTCCTGGTCCTTTGTCAGTGCGGCAGGCCGGGGGACCGGGCCCAGGGCCGGGGCACCCGACCCGGGGCCCGGCCGGGCCCCCGGACCCCATCCAGGGCTTCCTGCCACGCGGCAGACCCAGGGACGGATCCGGGGCTGGGCCGGCATCCTGGCATGTCCAGCTGACGGCTGAGGACCGCTAGGCCGAGGGGGGTCCCAGAATACCTTGTCCCTACCAATCCGGAGGAAAATTACCCCCATTTCTTGTAATCCGTGCACACGAGGTGACAGAGGGGACCCAGGGCGCAAAAGTGCCCGACCTCCTGGAGCCCTCGCTGGGACCTGGGAGGCGAGTGGCACCCCATCGGGACTTCCAGGGAAGTCCGGCCATCTGGTCACACCATAGGAAAGCTTCGCGGGCGACCAGATGGCCGAGGCGAGAGGGGCGACCAGATGGCCAGGAACGAAATGACGCCAATCTGTCTGCCCCGGGCCTGTAGGGCTCAGGAGCTGCGGGGCCCCTGGGCTCTGGGACTGCAGGGCTCGGGGACTGCAGGGCTCCACGGCTGCAGGGCTCCGGGGCTCCGGGGCTCCAGGGCTCCAGGGCTCCAGGGCTCCAGGGCTCCAGGGCTCCAGGGCTCGCGGGCTGCAGGTCTCCAGAGCAGCAGGGCTCTGGGGTTGCAGGGCCCGGGACCCATGGAGCCCGTCCCAGGACCCATGGAGCCCGTCCCAGGCTCTTCCCCACGCCGCGGGTCGGAGGAGGGAGCCCCGGATGCCTGGGAGGTGTTTTGTTCGGGGCACATCCCATCTGGTCCCCAGGAAGGGGACCGCCAGCACAGGCAGGCGGGCCCGGGTGCTGCCTGGCCCTGTCTCAGCATGGCCAGACCTCGCGGAGGCCTGCCTGAGCAAACTCGGAGGAAAAGGCCCATCGGCGATGGGGCTGAGAGGCAGGTGCGTACCCGGGCCCCTGGGGGCCCCGGCGGGCGGGCCCGGGTCCTGCATTCCCCGGATTCAGAACCACCGGACCTATCGGAGGTCGGAATGTAGGAAAAAAACTCGGAGAAAAGGAACCATCGGGAAGGGGCTGAGAGGCAGGTGCGTTCCCGGGCCCCTGGGGGCCCCGGCGGGCTGGCCCGGGTGCTGCCTGGCCCCGTCTCAGCATGGCCAGACCTCGCGGAGGCCTGCCTGAGCAAACTCAGAGGAAAAGGCCCATCGGCAAGGGGGCTGAGCGGCAGGTACGTACCCGGGCCCCTGGGGGCCCCGGCGGGCATGCCCGGGTCCTGCCTTCCCCTGATTCAGAATCGCAAGACCACACGGAGGTCTGACTGACCCTCTCCCTACTAATCCGGAGGAAAATTACCCCCCTTTCTTGTAATCCGTGCACTCGAGGTGACAGAGGGGACCCAAGGCGCAAAAGTACCCGACCTCCTGGAGCCCTTGCTGGGATCCGGGAGGCAAATGGCACCTCATCGGGACTTCCAGGGAAGTTTGGCCATCTGGTCTCCCCCATCGGAAAGCATTGCGTGCGACCAGATGCCCGAGCGGTACCGTGCGACCAGATGGCCGGGATCGAAAGTGCTTCACACCCCGAGCCTTCGTGGTAGGGCTCCTGCCTGCCTTTCCTGCCTGCCTGCCTGCCTCCGTCCGCGGCGGACGGGAAAGACCATCCGCCATCCTAATTTACCCCAGGCTTAACGGGTCACCCTTAACATAGCCTTAACATAGCCAGGGACGATGGGGCCGATTATGATGGCGGACGGGAAAGACCGTCCGCGGTGGCAACGGACAGGAAAGACCATCTGCAGGGCGGACGCGAAAGTGAAGGCCCGTCCCAGGCACTCGGCCATGCAGTGGAGAAGTGTGGCTCAATGGTTAGCGAGTCAGACCCTGATGCAGAGGTCTAGCCCGGGACCAGGGTTCGATTCCCCGCCTCGGCGGGTCTTGGGCTCAATATCCCACGGAACTGATAATTTTCGCCTCGGTGCCTATTCCAATCATGGAGTCCCACTCACCAGCCTGGGAGGGGTGTCCTGCCTTCCCCTGATTCAGAATCACCAGACCACACGGAGGTCTGACTGACCCTCTCCCTAGTAATCCGGAGGAAAATTACCCTCTTTTCTTTTAATCCGTGCACATGAGGTGACAGAGGGGACCCAAGGCGCGAAAGTACCCGACCTCCTGGAGCCCTCGCTGGCATCGGGGAGGCAAATGGCACCTCATCGGGACTTCCAGGGAACCCCGGCCACCTGGTCGCCCCATTGGAAAGCATTGCGTGAGACCAGATGGCAGGGATCGAAAGTGCTTCCCACCCCGAGCCTTCGCGGTAGGGCTCCTGCCTGCCTGCCCACGCAAGGCAGGGCTCCGGGACCCCGGCTGGGCCTCAGGCGCGGGGTGGACCACCGGAGCTCTCAGGCACGGACGCCCGAAGGGAGGACTGCCCGGGACCCGCGGACCCCGTCCTGGGCACTCTGATCTGCCGCCGGCGCCGGGGATCGAACCGTGATTCCCCAGATGGGGATATCCCAAAAATCCGGCCTGGGAGGTGCTCGCCAGGACCAGGGTTGGAGACCCCTGACACAGACCTTCTGACACGGATCGGAGTCGAACCCAGCAGATTGCGCGTTGACTGCCCAGGGGTCTCCAACCCTGGTCCTGGCGAGCACCTACCATGCCGGATTTTTGGGATATCCCAATCTGGGGAATCACGGTTCGATCCCCGGCGCCGGCGGCAGAAAAGCCCAGCACCATGTGACTCTGGGAAATAGCTGACGCCGCGGCTGACTCCGAAATCTGGAGATCACGGTTCGATCCCCGGCGCCGGCGGCAGAAAAGCCCAGCACCATTTCACTCTGGGAAATAGCTGACGCCGCGGCTAGGGCGGCTGACTCCGGAATCTGGAGATCACGGTTCGATCCCCGGCGCCGGCGGCAAAAAAAGCCCAGCACCATTTGACTCTGGGAAATAGCTGACGCCGCGGCTGGGGCGGCTGACTCCGGAATCTGGAGATCACGGTTCGATCCCCGGCGCCGGCGGCAGAAAAGCCCAGCACCATTTCACTCTGGGGAATAGCTGACGCCGCGGCTAGGGCGGCTGACTCCGGAATCTGGAGATCACGGTTCGATCCCCGGCGCCGGCGGCAGAAAAGCCCAGCACCATTTCACTCTGGGCAATAGCTTGCTTAATCTTCCCGACGGCCCCTAGCGACCCTTACGGGTGACTGTGCGCTTTACAAATGTGGATTATTATTATTTGGGCCGATTCCGATCCGGTTCGTAAAAGCACATCCGCCCGAATCTGTACGCCCGGGGGGGGAGGACTGCCCGGGACCCGTGGAGCCCTTCCCGGGTAATTTGCCATGCCGTTGGCCTCCTGGAGATGGGTACCCCGGACGCGTCTGGGGGCGGTCTGCCCGGTGGGTGCCCCGGACGCCTGGGGGAGGTCTGCCCGGGACCCGTGAAGCCCTTCCCGGGTACTTTGCCATGCCGTTGGCCTCCTGGAGATGGGTGCCCCGGACGCCCGGGGGAGGTCTGCCCGGGACCCGTGGAGCCCTTCCCGGGTACTTTGCATGCCGTTGGCCTCCTGGAGATGGGTGCCCCGGACGCCTGGGGAGGTCTGCCCGGGACCCGTGGAGCCCTTCCCGGGTACTTTGCCATGCCGTTGGCCCCCTGGAGATGGGTGCCCCGGGGGAGGTCTGCCCGGTGGGTGCCCCGGACGCCCGGGGGAGGTCTGCCCGGGACCCGTTGAGCCCTTCCCGGGTATTTTGCCATGCCGTTGGCCTCCTGGAGAAGGGAGGTTTTTTCCCAGGCACATCTCATCTGGTCGTTCCCCTCGGGCAGAGAACTGCAAGAAGTGTCTGGGCATACCTTGTCCCTAGTAATCCGGAGGAAGGCTACCCCTCTTTCTTCGAATCCGTGCGCACCGAGTGACATAGGGGACCCAAGGCGCGAAGGTACCCGACCTCCTGGAGCCCTCGCTGGGATCCGGGAGGCAAATGGCACCTCATCGGGACTTCCAGGGAAGTTCGGCCATCTGGTCGCTTCCATAGGAAAGCATTGCGGGAGACCAGATGGCCGAGGCGATCCTGGAGACCAGATGGCCGAGGGGATCCGGGAGACCAGATGCCCGAGGGGATCCCGGAGACCAGATGGCCGAGGGGATCCCAGAGAACAGATGGCCGGGCACGAGAGTCAAGCCAGCCGGTGCCACTCTGTGCCCCGACGAAAAAGGGAGCTGGCGCCAGGGAACGGCAAGGTGGGGACCGGAGGCCCAGGGCCGTGGCACCCGACCTGGGGCCCGGACGGGCCCCTGGACCCAGCCTAGGCTTTGATGCACGGAGACGCAGGGGACGCCTTCCCAGGCCCTCCGGACCACCGTCCCGGGCACCCTGCCACGCAGCAGGACTAAGGACAGAGCCCGGGATGGGGAGGCCGCCCTCCCCGGGCCCTCGGGGGCCCCGGCCGAAGCTCCTGAACTCAGCCCAGCAAGGGGAGGCCTCCCGGGCACAGCGGAGCCCTGTCTCAGGCCTTTGGCAGTGTGGCAGGCCGAGGGACAGGGCCCAGGGCCGTAGCACCCAACCCGGGGCCCGGCCGGGGCCCCCCGGACCCCATCCAGGGCTTCCTGCCACGCGGCAGGCCCAGGGACGGATCCGGGGCTGGGGCGGCATCCTGGCATGTCCAGCTGCCGGCTGAGGACCGCTAGGCCGAGGGGGGGGTCCCAGAATACCTTGTCCCTACCAATCCGGAGGAAAATTACCCCCATTTCTTGTAATCTGAGCACACAAGGTGACAGAGGGGACCCAGGGCGCAAATGTGCCCGACCTCCTGGAGCCCTTGCTGGGGTCCGGGAGGCGAATGGCACTCCATCGGGACTTCCAGGGAAGGCCGGCCATCTGGTCGCACCCATAGGAAAGCATTGCGGGAGACCAGATGGCCGAGGCGATCCTGGAGACCAGATGGCCGGGACCGAAACGACGCCCAATATGCCTGCCCCGGGCCTGTAGGGCTCTGGGGCTCGGGGGCTGCAGGGCTCGACGGCTGCAGGGCTCCGGGGCTCCGGGGCTCCGGGGCTCCGGGGCTCCGGGGCTGCAGGGCTGCAGGGCTCCGGGGCTACTGGGCTACTGGGCTCCAGGGCTTGGGGGCTGCAGGGCTCCGGGGCTGCTGGGCTCCAGGGCTCGGGGGCTGCAGGGCTCCAGGGCAGCAGGGCTCCAGGGCAGCAGGGCTCCGGGGTTGCAGGGCCCGGGACCCATGGAGCCCGTCCCGGGCTCTTCCCCACGCCGCGGGTCGGAGGAGGGAGCCCCGGACACCTGGGAGGTGTTGCCCGGAGCACATCCCATCTGGTCCCCGGCAGGGGACCGCCAGCACGGGGAGGGTGCCTGGGCATACCCTTGCCCCTAGTAATCCAGAGGAAAATTACCCTCCTTTCTTGAAATCCGCGCACGCGAGGTGACAGAGGGGACCCAGGGCGCAAACGTGCCCGACCTCCTGGAGCCCTTGCTGGGGTCCGGGAGGCGAATGGCACCTCATCGGGACTTCCAGGGAAGTCCGGCCATCTAGTCGCCCCCATAGGAAAGCATGGCGGGCGACCAGATGGCCGAGGCGATCCTGGAGACCAGATGGCCGGGACCGAAATGACGCCCAATCTGCCTGCCCCGTGCCTGTAGGGCTCGGGGGGCCGCAGGGCTCGACGGCTCCGGGGCTCCGGGGCTGCAGGGCTCCGGGGCTCCCGGGCTGCTGGGCTCCAGGGCTCGGGGGCTGCAGGGCAGCAGGGCTCTGGGGCTGCTGGGCTCCAGGGCTCGGGGGCTGCAGGGCTCCAGGGCTCCAGGGCTCCAGGGCAGCAGGGCTCCGGGGCTCCGGGGCTCCGGGGTTGCAGGGCCCGGGACCCATGGAGCCCGTCCCGGGCTCTTCCCCACGCCGCGGGTGGGAGGAGGGAGCCCCGGACACCTGGGAGGTGTTGCCCGGGGCACATCCCATCTGGTCCCCGGCAGGGAACCACCAGCCCCGGGAGGGTGTTTGGGCATACCCTTGCACCTACTAATCTGGAGGAAAATTACCCTTCTTTCTTGTAATCCGTGCACTCGAGGTGACAGAGGGGACCCAGGGCGCAAACTTGCCTGACCTCCTGGAGCCCAGGCTGGGATCCGGGAGGCAAATGGCACCCCATCGGGACTTCCAGGGAAGCCCGGCCATCTAGTCGCCCCATAGGAAAGCTTTGCAGGCGACCAGATGGCCGAGGGGAGAGGGCCGACCCGATGGCGGGGACCGAAAGGACGCTAATCTGCCTGCCCCGAGAGCCTCC